>NC_073700.1:31328782-31336282 GCF_023634085.1 Falco cherrug | reverse complement strand
GTTTGGCTGGAGGAACAGCTCTCCGGATTGAAGGGGGTGCCTTTAAAGAAGCAGCAATTGACAAGGAAGCAATTATTAAATTTTGATGTTCAAAAATAAAAAAAAAGAAAGACGACGAAGAAGAAAAGGGGTTCTATAATTTGTGTTTTAGATGGAGAGCAATATAAAGAGATATCAAGGCCGAGAGCCATCAAAAGCTCCCACCCCCCTACCCCCCCCAAGCTCCTCTCAAACACTTTAAGAGAGATTTTTAGAAGCTCGACAAGGATCCTAGAAACATTAAAACAGAAGTCGATTTTAAATGTGCACATTGAAATGCACAGAGCCGCTTACTACGTGGACTTGCACTTGAGGTCAAGTGACGGACGGATTGTATGCTTCTCCATAATAATATTAATTAAACAATTTGCATGCTAATAAGGTAACAATTATCAGGGCTTCTGTTGAAAGATTCAGGTTATTACAACACGCCAATCTGGAGGCCAGGGGTCAGGGAGTGAGAGGCGAGAGAAATTTCAACTCAAATTAACATTCTGTCAGCTCCAGAAAATGGGATAAATAAAGTCGAATTAATTCATTATAATAAAGAGAGAGAGAGAAAAGTCCCCCCTCTCTTGTTCTGTGCTGGATTGATTACCATTCTGTATTCAGAAACACGTCCCCCTCGCATTCCTCTCCTGAAATCCGACAGAAAATGAGGCATTTATTGCTACAGGCAAAATTTGGTCCAGTGGACACAGTTTACATTTAGTATTTATAGAGAAAGAAATTAAATTATGGTGAAAAGTGAAGCCCTTGACCCCAGAATTAATACCAACCCCATAATTTTCTTATTTCTGTTAGGGCTGCGTAGTCCAAATTCAAGCTACCTTTTAGCTCTAAGCAGAGGAAGGGAGACCATAATTAAACTAATCTATAGGGGGGAGGGAGGGAACAGCAATAATGCAGCAGTATATTGTATGGCGTTCAATTAGGTGAATAAATACAGCTCCGGACAGACAACGTAGATTAGAGACTCGACTTCCTTTTTATTTCAATTTTAGCTTCCCTCTCTCTCCTACCCACACAATCCAGCACTAGGAAATGTATCATCTTGACTGGATATTTTATAACTGGAAAATCTATTTGTATGTTTCCCAGAGATAAAGTGTTTCTCCTTCTTTCCCCTTCCCCTCTCCTTTTTCCCTTCCCATTTTTTTTCCCTTTTTCTCTCCCCACCCTGCCCGCCCCCCGACTCGGCGGATTTAATTCCACACGAACCTCCCAGGAAGATTTAAAGAGTTTCCCCTGTTTGATTTTCCAGCCCGGCTCCTTCTCTCCCTCTCCTCTTTGTTAAACGCCACCGCTGCTTCTCCCTGCGCCCCTCTTCCCTTCCCGGGGGCCGGAGCCAGCCCCCCGGGGGGCGCCAGACTGGGACCCCCCCGCCCGGGGGAGCGAGAGCGCTGGTCCCAGCGGGCTGGGGATGGGAGGGGGCGCAAATGCCTCCCCCCCCCCCCCAGCCCCTCCTCTTTCCTCCTAGGGGCTTGCAAAGTGTTTCTCTAACCAGGCTCTGCGGGAGAGGGTACAAAACCGGGGGTCCCCAGCCCCGCGCTTTGCCGGAGAAGCGGCCCTTTAATTATTAACCGGGGGAGCCTATCAATATTTGATTTGGGTGAAAACTTCTATGGGGACGTAATTTAATTAGGACAAATTTGGCGGCTGTTTGGAAGCTGTTCGTGGTCGGCGGGGCGAAGTGCGGGGTGTGCGATGGGCTGCTTTTCCTGCGGGGGAGGGGGGGGGGGGGGGCGATGGTAAGAGCGGAGGGGTGGAACTTTATTTAGGGAGGGGGTAGTATTATTATTATTTATTGATTTTTGGCCGCCTCTGTACCGAACAGAGGCTGCTCCTGGCTGTGGCTGCGCTCACAATTCAAGGGTTGTGGTTGCTGCTGGGGAGGGGGTGTCCGTGGCTGAATCGATAGGAGATTGCATTAATTATGATTTCGATTGATATGCTCAAATCTCCTTCTAAACGCTGCAAACGGCTCTTTTTTTCTTTTTTTTTCTCCTTCCCCCCCCCCCCCCCCCATTTTTTCCCTCTGCTCCCCCTCCCCTCTCCCCTGTTATAGAGCCGGAGAGGAGATGAAAAGGCTTGTAGTTTTAAATTCAATGTGACAGCTCTGGAAAGAGCGGATGATGAATCTCCTATTATTGGATCAGTCTATTTGCCGCTCAATGTCTCTCTGTAATTGGAGCAACATCACTTTAAAGGTTCAGAGAGTAGAGCATTTCTGGTGAAAAATCCCCACAACACGCTGGTGAATGTTTTAAAGGGAAATCTATTAGTGATTTGGAGAGGGGAGGGGACAAGGGGGAAGAGGGTGGGTTGGAGGGGCTGGGGGGAGGCTGTGTGTGTGTGTGACTCCGTCTGTTTAGTATTTAACCGGGTATCAGGCAGATCCGTGGGTCCCCCTTCGGCCCCCCCCCGCCCCCTCCCCTGCCCGCCCGGCCCCCGCCGCCCTCCCCGGGCTGGAGTTCGTATCAAAGCCCCCCTCGTCGTGTTGTGACAGCTCTGATATTGTTTATTGAGGCTGGATGTCAGGTATAATTAGCAATCGATATGGAAAACGTTTGCTCCCCACACTGGCACGTCTCTGACGTCAGGACCGATTAACGTTTCTTATTGGTCCCAAATTCCCCCAGCCTGAGCTAATTATTGGGAGCCTGATGTTGATAAAGTTAAAGCGCCCGGGCGCCCTGCAGCATGAGCCCCTCGCCGCGCCACCGCCTCCTCCTCCGGCAGCAGCACCCCCGGCCCCAGCCGCCCCGCCGCCCGCGCCCCCAGCCCCGCCGGCGCCCCCCGCGCTAGAGCCGCCCCCATGATGGACAGCCGCATCCTGGAGCATCCTCATGCCCAGTTCGGGGGAATGGTGGGTTTCCCTTACCCGCTCGGTCACCACCACGTCTACGAGCTGGCCGGGCACCAGCTACAGTCGGCGGCCGCCTCCGTCCCCTTCTCCATCGATGGATTACTGAGCGGCTCCTGCGCCGCCTCCGTGGTCAACCCGGCGCCGCTCATCCCCTCCGGCTGCGGGGTGAGCGGGGACAGCCAGCCCTTCAAGCTCGCAGGTAGGAGCGGCCCCGCTACCCTCCCCCCCCCCCCCCCCCCCCGCTACCCCGACACCCCCACCACCACCCCCCCCCGGACCCAACCGCCGCTCCCCGCCCGGAGCGTGTCAGCGCGGAGGAAGAAAGGCACCGCACCCCCCTCGCATCCCTATCTGTGGATATTGGGGTGCCTGGAGAAGGGAGGGCGGCTGTGCTGCCTCCCCCCCTCCCCCGAGGGGGCGGCCAGGACGGGGCGGGGGGCCCCGGGCCGAGCGCCGGGAGCATCCCCCGTTCCCACCGGCGCGGGGCCACGCGTGTGCCCTGAACAATAGCGGGCCCGGCCCGGTGCCTTCTCCAAAGTTCGTCTCTGGGGTGGGGGCTCGGATCGTGCCATTAAAAAAAAAATTAAAAATAATAATGGGAATCGCTGGAGTTTGGGGAATGAAGACCAGTAATTATTTTTTTTTAAACGATTAAACCAAAGGGAAGCGTTTTTCTTCCCTCCCCACCGGCCTGTGGCACCGCTATTGTTCAGCTATTAAAACGCTCCGTCGCCCCAACATCCTTTTTATTAACCCTGGAGCAGCCCCTCTCTGCACCTCGGCTAAATAAAAAATATTATTAATTTCCACACCTGGTGGAAAACCTTCGGAGAGGTGCAGCTAGGGCTGTAAATGCCCAGCCTGGCCACGTACGTACCCGGAGAGGCTGCGAGCACCCCAGCCCCGCGCCTGCCCGTGTCGGGGGGTCTGCGGGGGTCAGGTGCTGGGGAGGGGGGACGGGACCTGGGGAAGGGAAAGAGGGGGGGCTTTTAATTTTTATTTTTTTAATTAAACCTTTGGTGGCTGGAGCAAATGTTGGAACTTCTCTCTCTCTCTCTGCCAGCTGAGTGCCTATGGAGAGCTTCCTTCAGGAATAAATGTTCTGTAAAGTACATTTTCGGAGGAGGCGAGGGCAGATCGGGTTCCTCCCCATTTTTAGCTCAGGTGTGTGTATAATCCCGCTCTTTTACCAACGCTACCGAGCACAAAAGTTAAAAGGCTCCTGTGAATGGCAGGGAGGGGGGGAGAAGGCCTGTCTTCCAGGGACCTGAAGGTATTTCTGCCTTTTCAGACTCGGGTGACCCGGACAAAGAAAGTCCTGGCTGTAAAAGAAGACGAACCCGCACCAATTTTACTGGCTGGCAGCTCGAGGAGCTGGAAAAGGCGTTTAATGAGAGTCATTACCCGGACGTGTTTATGCGAGAGGCTCTGGCTCTCAGGCTGGACTTGGTGGAGTCCAGAGTGCAGGTAAAAACCGCGTATCCCGTGTCCCCTCCCTCCCCTGCCCCCTCCCAGCGCCGAGCGGTCCCCCGGGATGCTCGGCTGGACCCGCAGCCCCGCTCCGGGACGGGCCCTGCGCCTGGGGCCCGCAGCCCCGCTCCTCCCGGCCTCTCCTTTTGTTTCCCTGCTTTGCACTTGCTGTTCTTGATGTTTTTTTTTTTCTTACCATTTCCTCACTTTATTTTTTTTAATCTTGCAAACGAGTCCCGAAAAGTGACATCTCAGCCTGGCTTCCCTAAACCTTTTTTTATATATATATTTTTTTCCACTGTAAACATTTTTCTTAAATGAGTCAAGGGCGAGAAATTAGCATGCAAATACGAGGCTTAATCACGGGCCAGGGTACGCTGGAGAATGCCAATAAAGCTCGTAGGCGCATCGAGAGCGTGTGGAACTTGTAAAACTTAATTTCAACGAACTGCTCAGGCCCTCGGTAGTACGGGATGGGGAGGGGAACAATCTATTTGCTTCTATTAATATAAAAAAATATATATATAAAAAGGGAGCTGAGCAGGGGGCCGTGGGCGCGGTGCGGGCTGTTGCTGGGTCCTGCGATGCTGTTTTGTGCCGCGGTGGCTGCGAGCGGGCGGCGAGGCCGGGCGGCTCCGTGTCCCGCCGGGCTGCCGCGGCCGTGCGGGGCGGCTGCGTGTGCCGGGAGCGCGGCCGTACGGCAGCCCCGGCGGCGGGGCCGTGCCCCGTGGTGAGCTGACGCCGTTCGCCGCGGTTCCATCGTCTCGGTGTGTTCCGAGCCGCCTTCCCTTCCCCGCGCCGGCTCCGAGTGCCGCCGCCGCACCGTGCCCAGGGGCTGACGGGGCCCGGCGGTGGGGAAGGAGCCGGGACCGGGTCACCGACGTCCCTGCGATGCCCCCGAGCCGGGGCCGTGCTGCGGCACCGAGCGCGGCCGCTGATTCCGGCCGGGCACTGCGCTGCTGGCAGCCCCGATGGGCCGAGGCCCGGCGGGTGCCGGGGAACGGCGGGAGCAAGGCCGGAGCAGAGGGGATGCAATTTAATTGTTTCTTGTTTTCCTCCCATAATCTATAACAAACCTGACCAAACCCCGCTTCTGGGCTCATCCAAACCCTCTGCTCCGGCGCCCGGTGTGGGCAGGAGGCCCAGACCCCGCTCCGTCGGGGCGAGGCGACCCCCCCCGCGCCGCCCCTGCCTCCGGCCCGCTTATTGTGCTGTGCGCTACCGCATTCTGCGTTGCTGCGGAGGGATCGGGCCCGGCCCTGCAGCTCGGGGCTCCGGCTGGTGCTTCTGCCCTCTCGGCCGCGGGGGGGGGGGGGGGGGGGGGCTGTGTTATCCCGACCCCTCCCCGCGGCGCCAGTGCGGGAAGGGTGCAGCGTATGTGTGCGTGAGTGTGCACCCCCCCATTTGTGTTTTGTTTTTTTTTTTTCTTTTCCTCCTACCCTGTTTAAGAAGCGTGGTTATCTCTTCCTCCCCCCTCCCTTGCTCTCCTTCTCGCAGACGCCCGGTCCTGTGGATGGGGGCTACCGGCACCTCGAGGGGTGGACGGGGGAGGCCTGAGCTGCGCTTCTCCCCCTGCTCCCCCCGCCCGGGCCCTAGCCACCGCGGGGGGCCGGTGCTCTGGGTGTTAATTGCTTCTCGTTGTTCGGTGTGTAGGTCTGGTTCCAAAACCGCCGGGCCAAATGGAGAAAGAAAGAGAACACGAAGAAGGGCCCGGGGCGGCCGGCTCACAACTCCCACCCCACGACGTGCAGCGGGGAGCCCATGGACCCCGAGGAGATCGCCCGCAAGGAGCTGGAGAAGATGGAGAAGAAGAAGCGCAAGCACGAGAAGAAGCTCCTCAAAAGCCAAAGCCGGCATCCGCACTCGCCCAGCGGTCTCTCCCTGCACAGCACGCCCAGCTCCGACAGCGACAGCGGCGGCGGGGGGGGCCTTTCGCCCGCCCCGCCCGAGGCCAAGCCCCGCGGGCAGCCCCCACCGCCCCACCCGCCGCCGCCCGCCGCCGCCGCCCCCTCCGAGCCGCCCCCCGGCGCCTGCGACCAGACGGCAGAGCCATTCTACCCCAGCCAAAGAAGCGGGAGCGGGCGGCTCCAGCGCCCGCCCGACAAGGACTGCGCGGCTGCCCCGTCGGGGGACGGCAGCGGGGGCGCGGGGGGGGCCCGCGGCGCCGGCAGCTTCCACAAGCTCAACCCCTTCAGCGTGGAGAGCCTCCTCTCCGACTCGCCCCCCCGCCGCAAAGCCGCCCCGGACTTCCCCAGCCTCCCCCCCTGCGCCCCCCGCACCCTCATCGGCAAAGGACACTTCTTGCTCTACCCCATCACCCAGCCCCTGGGCTTCCTCGTCCCGCAGACCGCCCTCAAGGCCAGCCCGGGCCCCGAGGCCGGCCAGCCCCCCCGGGACTCCCCGTTGCCCGCCGCCAACCCCGGCCCGCCCGGCTGCGGCGCGGAGCCGGCGCTCGCCGGTGCCCAGCCCGGCCCCGGCCCCACGGACTCGGCGGCGGCTGCAGCGGGGTCGGTGCCCCCCGCGCCGGCCGGCGCTTCTCCCCGTTCCGCCGCCGCGCACGGTGACCCGGCGGCGGCCGCCCCCGCGGAGGGCGGCAGCTTCCCCCGGCCCGAGTCGCCAGTCCGGGCGCGGGACGCCAGCACAGCCAGGGACAGATCGGACTGCGGCCCCGCCGACGGCGAGGAGGTGGACATGGATTGACCGGGCCGAGAACAAATTAAAAAAAAAAACAAAGCAAACAAAACAAACAAAAAAACCCCCACGAAAGTAAAAACACCCGAGAGCGACACGGACACCCCCCGCTCCCGTCACCCGTGAGAAACTGGGGGAAGCGCGTCCCTGCTCGCCCCACGCACACCGCTCCCGCAGCCCGGAGGTGGGGGCGCAGCCCAGAGAGCGGCTCTTCCTCTCCTTAGAGCTTATCACAGGTCGATTCAGGTGATCAGTTAGAGCTTTTTGTTTTTTATATTTAAAGAGAAAAAAGAAAACGGGGTAAAAACAGAAAAAAAAAAAAAAAAAAAGGAAAATTGTTTGTTAAGGCTTAGCAGCAGCTGGACTTTGTGGTGTGACAAACTGTACCGCGACAACAACGGAACTCCTCAAAACCTTGTAAAATGCAAAAA